>NW_025422275.1:0-34550 GCF_011764305.1 Mustela putorius furo | reverse complement strand
AGGGCAGTGGCTCCGGTTACCTGAAGCTTTCTCCTAACTGGAGGTTTTTACAGAGCTCCAAAGGATAAGTTTCCCATGTGGAGACAAGATTTGTTCTGATTGGTATCTCTGGAATCCCCCATATGCTGGTATTGGAAAACAGGCCTCTGAGGAGAGATGCTTAGAAACAAAAGCAATGGAACCAATTACGTTCTAGGGGCCTGTCCAGTTTAATACCTTTCTCTTGAGATATCTGTCTACGGGTGAGTTGAGGTCGTTGCTCAGCTTGTGACAGATCACCCCTCTTTGTACTGGGCGGCCTACACTATTGGAATGGCCTCTGGGACTTTGGAGGTTTCTCCTAATCTGTAGGGTTGTGGCCAATGGAATGGGAAGAATTTCCTTCGAGAGGGCAGGCACAGTCCTGAGGTGTGGCTCCAGGGGCCTCAGCCTGGAGGATGTGTGGGACAGGGATGTCAGAATTGAAGTCTGAAAAAACGGTTTGGGGACGTAGGTATGGCACGCCCAATCTACAGACTATGAGGAGAATTTTTTGGGTTATGACCTAAGGTTGAGGCTTATGTCTCTGGATTTTGTGTCAATAGTGGCCGTGGAATGTCGGGCTGGCCTCATGGGCCATGCAGGAGTCTTTCTCTCTGGGGATGGCCTGATCCCAAGTGATTGGGGTCATTCTGTCGGTGGGAGGAATCCTTTCTGTGTTTACTTACCTCAAATGTCCCACCAAAGAGGGATTCCAGAGCAGAGCCCTAAGTAGGGGTGACTAGATGTCTCTACCTCTGGTTAAGATTGGGTGACTTGGGGCATGGCAGGCCCCATATGTGGGCTCATGGTCCAGCCACTGAGAGGCTTTACTTGAGGACAGGGTTCAAACTGAGGGTCCCAATGTGTGTTTGTGCGCACCGCAGCTCTTAAGCATGGGCAGGGCCTCAGGGACCCTACACTACCCTCAGGGGCCCTACTACTACTCCTGTAGGCCCTACAGGGGTCCTACACTGAACTTTGGATAAGATGCCAACCACAAGATTCTGGCGAGAGGGAAGGAGGAGTTATGATTTCTGCATCACGCTCACCCAGGGGAAATGAGTAGAGATAAGGTCTAGGTTTCTGTAGGCTGAAAACCAGGTTGGAAAGAGATTGCAACCTAAGACCATGGCGGTTCAGATGTTCTCGGTGTACGGCAAGCAGTCTGGGTGTCGGTTGGGAATTCGGGCCTCAGGTTGTGTCAGACAGGGCATTAGTGCACAGGCTAGACTATATAATTGGTGTACAGTTGAGTGGCATGCAGGTTTATCCTCATTTGAGGTTTCTGGGTAGACACATAGGGCAACATTTTTCTTCTAGAGGGCAGGCAGAGTGCAGCACTGTGTCATCGGAAATCCCAAAATGGAGGGCGTGTGGTCCAGGAGAGTGAGGACGGAAGTCTGAGAACACTAGCTATGCTTAGGTTTTGGGGTGAGGGCACAGCAGGTGCACTCTGAAGAGCTTAATCAAGATCTCGTGCATCTGAGGACAAGGCGAAGATCAGCCGTCGGCTCAGGTTGGAGTTTCTTTCCATGATCCGACTTCATGAAGATTGGGGGCATCATGTGACCTTGGAAGCTTTCCATGATATGAGTTCTGAGGTGGTCCATGAACAAGGACTCCTGTGGGACAGTCGATACCTGTTGGATGGCTCAAGGATGTCCCATAAGGAACGACGCAAAAGCAGGGTTCTAAGGGTTCTATTGATCTCTAAGCAGAGATGCCTGGAAAACAAAGCAATAGATCCGATAGTGCCTATGGGCCTGTTCGTTCCTTTTTACCTCTGGGGACATCAGTCTACGGGTCTGAGTGCCGGTAGGTGCTCAGATGGGCCCATATTGCCCCTGTTTGTCCTGGGAAGCCACAAATATTGGGATGGCCTCAGGGACTTTGTAGATTTATCCCATTAGTAGGGTTGTGGCCATTGGAATGGGCACATACAATTCCCTTGGAGAGGGCCAGCCCAGTCTTCATGTTTGTTTCCAGTGGCCTAGGCCTGTAGGGTGTGTAGGCCAGGGCTGTTTGGACAGTTGTCTGAAGACACAAACTTGGCTTCTGTTTCGGGTCATAGGTATGGGAGGACTGATCTCCAGACCATGAGGAGAACTCTTCGGGATATGAAAAAAGGGCGAGTGTGAGGCTCTTGCTCAATTTTTTGTCTCTGGATATCGTGTCACTCATGGTCGTTAAATTTCCGGGTGACTTCATGGGAAATGGACGAGTCTTACTCTCTGGGGGTTTGGCCCGTCCAAAGAGTTGGGGTCATTCTGTGGGATGGAAGAAGTCCGTTGTTCTGTTGTTGTTGATTTTTTTTGTTTTGTTTTTCAACCTCAGGGATCCCACCAAATGAGGGATTCCAGGGTAGAGCCCTGGGGCGGGGCGACTGGACAACCAGAAATCTGGTTATAAAATTGGGCCTAGGGACATGTCAAGCCCATTATGACTTCTAATGGCCCAGACACTGAGAGGACGTACTAGAGGACAGGAATCACGCTGCGGGTTACAATGCGTGTTTATGCCCTCGTCGCACTCAAGAATGGGCGGGGCCTCAGGGTGAATGCTGGTTTCTCCTACACTGAACGTTGGACAACATGCCAACCACAAGGTTTCTAGCCATGGGTAAGGAAGAGTTCTGATTTCTGCATCACAGTCACCCCTGGGCAGTGATTGGAGATAAGGTCTAGGTTCTGAAGCCTGAAAACTGAGGTAGGGAAGAGATGATGACCTAAGGCCATGGCGGGTCTGATGTGCTCAGTGTGCGGTCAGCTGTCTGGGTGTTGGTCACGAGGTCCGGGCTCAGTTTGTCAGACATTGCATTAGTGCCCAGGTTAGACTATATATTTTGGATACCTTAGAGTGCCGTGTAGGTTCTGATCTGAATAACTCTTCAGGATATGAAGAATTAGCAAGTCTGAGGCGAGTGCTCAGGCTTTTGAATCTGGATTTTGTATCACCGATGGCCATGGAATGTTGGGGAGGCCTCATGGGCCATGGACGAATCTTGCTCTCTGTGGATTTGGCCCGATCCCAATTGTTTTTCGTCAATCTGTGGGAAAAAGGACTCCTTTCAGGGTTGTTGCCTCAGGTGTCCCACCAAAAGAGGTATTCCAAAGCAGAGCCCTGGGGAAGAGTGAAGAGACAACCCGAACTATGGTTAAAAATTGGGGCCTAGGGGCATGGCAAGCCCATTATGCTGTCTCTCCATCCAGCCACTGAGAGGTCTTACCTGAGGACTGGGCTCAGGCTGAGGGTCACAATGTGTTTTTGTGACCCATGTGGCCCGCAAGCATGGGCGGGGCCTCATGGGCCACAATGGTTTCAAGTACAATAAACCTTGGACAACATGCCAACCACAAGGTTTCTTGCCATGGGGAAAGAGTTCTGATTTCTGCATCATTTTCAAACCCGGGCCGTGATTGGAGATAAGGTCTAGGTTCTGAAGCCTGAAAACCGAGGTTGAGAAGAGATGACAACCTAAAACTTTGGCGGGTCCGATGTGCTCAGTGTGCGGCCAGCTGTCTGGGTGGGGCCAGGAGGTCCAGGCTCAGGCTGTGTCAGAAAGGGCATTAGTGCCCAGGTCAGCCTATATATTTGGGTAACAGCCGAATGGCGTGCAGGTTGATCCTCATTTGTGGTTTCTGGGTAACCCCAGAGGGCAATGTTTTTCTTCTGGAGGGCAGGCAGAGTGCTGCATTGTAGTTCTGGATTGCCAAACTGGAAGGCTTGTGTGCCAGTAGTCCGAGGACGGACGTCTGAGAACCAAAGCTAGGCCTAGGTTTCTGGGTGAGGATATGGCAGGCACAATCTACAGAACTGAATCGAGATCTCCTGCATCTGAAGTCAGGGCGAGGATCAGACGATCGCTCAGGTTGGTCATTCTGTCCCTGATGGCCCCTACTTGAAGGGAGGGTGGATCACGAGGCCATGGCGGTTTTCCCAGGATCGGAGTTGTGAGAAGCTCCCAACTGCAAAGATTCTTCTGCAAGACAATTGAGACCTGTTGGTTGGCTCCAGGACAACGATTCCGAGCAGGGTTCTAAGGATGGATGGCTGGGTAGCCCACCTCGCATTCCAATTGTCTCCAAGCAACAAGACAGGTTAGATCTGCTGGATCTGGGGGAGCAACCGAGGAGGCTGAGATGAAATGGACTCTCCCGTGGATGTGTCCTAATATGATATTGTGTATATGGAGACCTTGGAATGAAGCGGTGGCACTGGGGCCCTGAAGGGATCTCCTAAAGAGAGGCTTTCAGACAGCTCCATCGTGCAAGTTTCCCATGTGTAGATATGATTTGTTCTGATGGGTGAGTCAAGAAACAGCCATATGCTGTTATTGAAATCCATTCCTCTGAGAAGAGATGCCTGGAAACCAAAGCAATGGATCCGATAGGTGCCTAGGGGCCTGTTCGTTCCTTTTTACCTCTGGGGACATCATTCTACGGGTCTGAGTGCAGGTAGGTGCTCAGATGGGCCCAGATTGCCCCTGTTTGTCCTCGGAAGCCACAAATATTGGGATGGCCGCAGGGAATTTGGCAGTTTATCCTCTTAGTAGGGTTGTGGCCATTGGAATGGACACATATAATTGCATTGGAGAGGGCAAGCACAGTCGTCAGGTTTGGCAGCAGGGGCCTGAGACTGCAGGGTGTGTAGGCCAGGGCTGTTTGGACAGTTGTCTGAAAACACAAACTCGGCTTAAGTTTCGGGTCATAGGTATGGCAGGACTGATCTACAGACCATGAGGAGAACTCTTCAGGATATGAAAAAAGGGCGAGTGTGAGGCTCTTGCTCAATTTTTGTCGCTGGATATCCTGTCAGTCATGGTCATGAAATTTCCGGGTGACTTCATGGGAAATGGACGAGTCTTACTCTCTGGGGGTTTGGCCCCATCCAAAGAGTTTGGGGTCATTCTGTGGGATGGAAGAAGTCCAATGTTCTGTTGTTGTTGATTTGTTTTGTTTTGTTTTTCAACCTCAGGTGTCCCACCAAATGAGGGATTCCAGAGTAGAGCCCTGGGGAGGGGCGACTGGACAACCAGAAATCTGGTTAAAAATTGGGGCCTAGGGACATGTCAAGCCCATTATGATATCTAATGGCCCAGCACTGAGAGGACGTACTAGAGGACAGGACTCACGCTGAGGGTCACAATGCGTGTTTATGCCCTCGTCGTACTCAAGAATGGGCGTGGCCTCACAGTGAATGCTGGTTTCTCCTACACTGAACGTTGGACAACATGCCAACCACAAGGTCTCTTGCCATGGGTAAGGAAGAGTTCTGATTTCTGCATCACAGTGACCCGTGGGCAGTGATTGGAGATAAAGTCTAGGTTTTGAAGCCTCAAAACTGAGGTAGGGAAGAGATGATGACCTAAGCCCATGGCGGGTCTGAGGTGCTCAGTGTGCGGTCAGCTGTCTGGGTTTTGGAAACGAGGTCCGGGCTCAAGTTGTCAGACATGCATTAGTGCCAAGGTTAAAGTATATATTTTGGGTGCATTCGAGGTCCGTGTAGGTTCTTATCTGAAGAACTTTCCAGGATATGAAGAATGAGCGAGTCTGAGGCTCATGCTCAGGCTTTTTTGTCTGGATTTTGTATCAGCGATGGCCGTGGAATGTTGGGGAGGCCTCATGGGCCATGGACGCATCTTGCTCTCTGTGGATTTAGACCGATCCCAATAGTTTTTCGTCAATCTGTGGTATGGGAGGACTCCTTTCAGGTTTGTTACCTCAGGTGTCCCACCAAAAGAGGAATTCCAAAGTAGAGCCCTGGGGAAGAGTGAAGGGACAACCCGAACTACGGTTGAAAATTGGGGCCTAGGGGCATGGCAAGCCCAATATGCTGTTTCTCCTTCCAGCCACTGAGAGGCCTTACCTGAGGATTGGGCTCAGGCTGAGGGTCACAATGTGTGTTTGTGACCAATGAGACCCGCAATCATGGGCGGGGCCTCATGGGCCACACTGGTTTCAACTACACTGAACCTTGGACAACATGCCAACCACAAGGTTTCTTGCCATGGGGAAAGAGTTCTGATGTCTGCATCATTTTCAAACCCGGACCGTGATTGGAGATAAGGTCTAGTTCTGAAGCCTGAAAACCGAGGTTGAGAAGAGATGACGACCTAAAGCCATGGCGGGTCCCATGTGATCAGTGTGCGTCCAGCTGTCTCGGTGGGACCAGGAGGTCCAGGCTCAGGCTGTGTCAGAAAGGGCATTAGTGCCCATGTCAGCCTATATATTTGGGGTTCAGCCGAATGCCGTACAGGTTGATCCTCATTGGGGGTTTCTGGGTAGCCCAAGAGGGCAATGTTTTTCTTCTGGAGGGCAGGCAGAGTGCTGCATTTTAGTCTGGATTGCCAAACTGGAGGGCTTGTGGGCCAGTAACCTGAGAACGGAAGTCTGAGAACCCTAGCTAGGCCTAGGATTCTGGGTGAGGATATGGCAGGCACAATCTACAGACCTGAACCTAGATCACGTGCATCTGAAGTCAAGGCGAGAATCAGAGGATCGCTCAGGTTGGACATTCTGTCCCTGTTGGCCCCTTCTTGAAAGGGGGGTGGATCACGAGGCCATGGCGGTTTTCCCACGATGGGAGTTGTGAGAAGCTCCCAACTGCAAAGATTCTTCTGCAGGACAATTGAGACCTGTTGGTTGGCTCCAGGACAACGATTCCGAGCAGGGTTCTAAGGATGGATGGCTGGGTAGCCCACCTCGCATTCCAATTATCTCCACGCAACAAGACAGGTTAGATCTGCTGGATCTGGGGGAGCAACCGAGGAGGCTGAGTTGAAATGGACTCTCCCGTGAATGTGTCCTAATAAGATTTTGTGTCTATGGAGACCTTGGAATGAAGCGGTGGCACTGGGGCCCTGAAGGGTTCTCCTAAAGAGAGGCTTTCACACACCTCCATCGTGCAAGTTTCCCATGTGTAGATGATATTTGTTCTGATGGGTGAGTCAAAAACAGCCATATGCTGTTATTGAAATCCAGGCATCTGAGGAGAGATGCCTGGAAACCAATGCAATGGATCCGATAGGTGCCTAGGGGCCTGTTCGTTCCTTTTTACCTCTGGGGACATCAGTCTACGGGTCTGAGTGCCAGTAGGTGCTCAGATGGGCCCAGATTGCCCCTGTTTGTCCTGGGAAGCCACAAATATTGGGATGCCCTCAGGGACTTTGGAGGTTTCTCCTATTAGTAGGGTTGTGGCCTTTGGAATCGGCACATACAATTGCATTGGAGAGGGCAAGCACAGTCGTCAGGTTTGGCTCCAGGGGGCTAAGCCTGTAGGGTGTGTAGGTCAGGGCTGTCTGGACAGTTGTCTGAAAACACAAACACGGCTTATGTTTCGGGTCATAGGTATGGCAGGACTGATCTACAGACCATGAGGAGAACTCTTCGGGATATGAAAAAAGGGCGAGTGTGAGGCTCTTGCTCAAGTTTTTGTCTCTGGATATCGTGTCACACATGGTCGTGAAATTTCCAGGTGACTTCATGGGAAATGGACGAGTCTTACTCTCTGGGGGTTTGGCCCCGTCCAAAGAGTTTGGGGTCATTCTGTGGGATGGAAGAAGTCCCTTGTTCTGTTGTCGTTGACTTATTTGTTTTGTTTAACAACCTCAGGTGTCCCAACAAATGAGGGATTCCAGAGTAGAGCCCTGAGGAGGGGAGTCTGGACAACCAGAAATCTGGTTAAACATTGGGGCCTAGGGACATGTCAAGCCCATTATGATATCTAATGGTCCAGACACTGAGAGGATGTACTAGAGGACAGGACTCACACTGAGGGTCACAATGCGTGTTTATGTCCTCGTCGCACTCAAGATTGTGCGTGGCCTCATGGTGAATGCTGGTTTCTCCTACACTGAACGTTGGACAACATGCCAACCACAAGGTTCTTGCCATGGGTAAGGAAGAGTTCTGATTTCTGCATCACAGTCACCGCTGGGCAGTGATTGGAGATAAAGTCTAGGTTCTGAAGCCTCAAAACTGAGGTAGGGAAGAGATGATGACCTAAGGCCATGGCGGTTCTGATGTGCTCTGTGCGGTCAGCTGTATGCGTGTTGGTCACGAGGTCCGGGCTCAGGTGTCAGACAGTGCATTAGTGCCCAGGTTAGACTAAATATTTTGGGTGCATTCGATTGCCGTGTAGGTTCTTATCTGAAGAACTCTTCAGGATGTGAAGAATGAGCGAGTCTGAGGCGCGTGCTCAAGCTTTTGTCTCTGGATTTTGTATCAGCGATGGCCCTGGAATGTTGGGGAGGCCTCATGGGCCATGGACGAATCTTGCTATCTGTGGACTTGGCCCGAACCCAATTGTTTTTCGTGAATCTGTGGGATGGGAGGACTCCTTTCAGGTTTGTTACCTCAGGTGTCCCACCAAAAGAGGAATTCCAAAGCAGAGCCCTGGGGAAGAGTGAGGGGACAACCCGAACTACGGTTAAAAATTGGGGCCTAGGGGCATGGCAAGCCCAATATGCTGTCTCTCCATCCAGCCACTGAGAGGCCATACCTGAGGACTGGGCTCAAGGTGAGGGTCACAATGTGTGTTTGTGACCAATGTGGCCCGCAAGCATGGGCGGGGCTTCATGGCCCACACTGGTTTCAACCACACTGGACCTTGGACAACATGCCAACAAAAAGGTTTTTACCATGGGGAAAGAGTTCTGATGTCTGCATCATTTTCAATCCCGGGTCGTGATTTGAGGTAAGGTCTAGTTTCTGAAGCCTGAAAATCGAGGTTGGGAAGAGATGACGACCTAAGGCCATGGCGGGTCTGATATGCTCAGTGTGCGACGTGCTGTCTGGGTGGGGCCAGGAGGTCCAGGCTCAGGCTGTTGCAAAAAGGACAGGAGTGCCCAGTTCAGCCTATATATTTGGGGTACAGCCGAATGGCGTGCAGGTTGATCCTCATTTGGGGTTTCTGGGTAGCCCCAGAGGGCAATGTTTTTTTTTCTGGAGTGCAGGAAGAGTGCTGCATTGTAGTTCTGGATTGCCAAACTGGAGGGCTGGTGGGCCAGTAGTCTGAGGACGGAAGTCAGAGAACCCAAGCTAGGCCTCGGTTTCTGGGTGAGGATATGGCAGGTACATCTACAGACCTGAATCGACATCTCGTGCATCTGAAATCAGAGTGAGGATCAGACGATCGCTCAGGTTGTACATTCTGTCCCTGATGGCCCCATCTTGAAGTGGTGTGGATCACGAGGCCATGGGGGTTTTCCCACGATGGGAGTTGTGAGTAGCTCCCAACTGCAAAGATTCTTCTGCAGGACAATTGAGACATGTTGGTTGGCTCCAGGAAAACGAATCTGAGCAGGGTTCTAAGGATCGATGGCTGGGTAGGCCACCTCGCATTCCAATTGTCTCCAAGCATTAAGAAAGGTTAGATCTGCTGGATCTGGGGGAGCAACCTAGGAGGCTGAGTTGAAATGGACTCTCCCTTGGATGTGTCCTAATATGATTTTGTGTATATGGAGACCTTGGAATGTAGCGGTGGCACTGGGGCCCTGAAGGGTTCACCTAAAGAGAGGCTTTCAGACAGCTCCATCGTGCAAGTTTCCCATGTGTAGATGAGATTTGTTCTGATGGGTGAGTCAAGAAACAGCCATATGCTGTTATTGAAATCCAGGCCTCTGAGGAGTGATGCCTGGAAACCTAAGAAATGGATGCGATATTTGCCTAGGGGCATGTTCATGCCTTTTTACCTCTGGGGACATCAGTCTACGGGTCTGAGTGCCGGTAGGTGCTCAGATGGGCCCAGGTTGCCCCTCTTTGTCCTGGGAAGCCACAAATATTGGGATGGCCTCAGGGACTTTGGAGGTTTCTCCTATTAGTAGGGTTGTGGCCCTTGGAATGGGCACACACAATTCCCGTGGAGAGGGCAAGCACAGTCGTCAGGTTTGGCTCCAGGGGGCTGAGCCTGTAGGGTGTGTAGGTCAGGGCTGTTTGGACAGTTGTCTGAAAACATAAACTCGGCTTATGTTTCGGGTCATAGGTATGGCAGGACTGATCTACAGACCATGAGGAGTACTCCTCGGGATATGAAAAAAGGGCTAGTGTGAGGCTCTTGCACAAGTTTTTGTCTCTGGATAACGTGTCACTCATGGTCGTGAAATATCCGGGTGACTTCATGGGAAATGGACGAGTCTTACTCTCTGGGGGTTTGGCCCCGTCCAAAGAGTTTGGGGTCATTCTGTGGGATGGAAGAAGTCCCTTGTTCTGTTGTCGTTGACTTGTTTTGTTTTGTTTAAAAATCTCAGGTGTCCCACCAAATGAGGGATTCCAGAGTAGAGCCCTGGGGGGGGCCACTGGACAACCAGAAAACTGGTTAAACATTGGGGCCTAGGGACATGTCAAGCCCATTATGACATCTAATGGTGCATCCACTGAGAGGACGTACGAGAGGACAGGACTTACACTGAGGGTCACAATGCGTGTTTATGCCCTCCTCGCACTCAAGAATGGGCGGGGCGTCAGGGTGAATGCTGGTTTCTCCTACACTGAACGTTGGACAACATGCCAACCACATGGTTTCTTGCCTTGGGTAAGGAAGAGTTCTGATTTATGCATCATAGTCACCCCTGGGCAGTGATTGGAGATAAGGTCCATGTTTTGAAGCCAGAAAACTGTGGTAGGTAAGAGATGATGACCTACGGCCATGGCGGGTCTGATTTGCTCAGTGTGCAGCCAGCTCTCTGGGTGGGGCCAGGAGGTCCAGACTCTGGTTGTCTCAGAAAAGGCATTAGTGCCCAGGTCAGCCTATATATTTGGGGTACATTCGAATGGCGTGCATGTTGATCCTCATTTGGGGTTTCTGGTTAGCTCCAGACGGCAATGTTTTTCTTCTGTAGAACAGGCAGAGTGCTGCATTGTAGTTCTGGATTGCCAAACTGGAGGGCTTGTGGGCCAGTAGTCTGAGGACGGAAGTCTGAGAACCCAAGCTAGGCCTAGGTTTCTGGGTGAGACCTGAATCGAGATCTCGTGCATCTGAAGTCAGGGCGAGGATCAGACGTTCGCTCAGATTGGACATTCTGTCCCTGATGGCCCCTTCCAGAAGGGGGTGGTGGATCACGAGGCCATGGGGGTTTTCCCACGATGGGAGTTGTGAGAAGCTCACAATGAAAAGATTCTTCTGCAGTACAATTGAGACCTGTTGGTTGGCTCCAGGATAACGATTCCGAGCAGGGTTCTAAGGATGGATGGCTGGTTAGCCCACCTCGCATTCCAATTGTCTCCAAGCAACAAGACAGGTTAGAACTTCTGGATCTGGGGGAGCTACCGAGGAGGCTGAGTTGAAATGGAATCTCCCGTGGATGTGTCCTAATATGATTTTGTGTCTATGGAGACCTTGGAATGAAGCGGTGGCACTGGGGCCCTGAAGGGTTCTCCTAAAGAGAGGCTTTCAGACAGCTCCATCGTGCAAGTTTCCCATGTGTAGATATGATTTGTTCTGATGGGTGAGTCAAGAAACAGCCATATGCTGTTATTGAAATCCATTCCTCTGAGAAGAGATGCCTGGAAACCAAAGCAATGGATCCGATAGGTGCCTAGGGGCCTGTACGTTCCTTTTTACCACTGGGGACATCAGTCTATGGGTCTGAGTGCTGGTAGGCGCTCAGATGGGCCCAGAATGCCCCTGTTTTTCCTGGGAAGCCATAAATATTGGGGTGGCCTCAGGGACTTTGGAGGTTTATCCTATTAGTAGGGTTGTGATCATTGGAATTTGCACATACAATTCCCTTGGAGAGGGCAAGCACAGTCGTCAGATTCGGCTCCAGGGGCTGAGCCTGTAGGGTGTGTAGGTCAGGGCTGTCTGGACAGTTGTCTGAAAACACAAACACGGCTTATGTTTCGGGTCATAGGTATGGCAGGACTGATCTACAGACCATGAGGAGAACACTTCGGGATATGAAAAAAGGGCGATTGTGAGGCTCTTGCTCAAGTTTTTGTCTCTGGATATCGTGTCACTCATGGTCGTGAAATTTCCGGGTGACTTCATGGGAAATGGACGAGACTTACTCTCTGGGGGTTTGGCCCCGTCCAAAGAGTTTGGGTTCATTCTGTGGCATGGAAGAAGTCCGTTGTTCTGTTGTTGTTGATTTGTTTTGTTTTTCAACCTCAGGTGTCCCACCAAATAAGGGATTCCAGAGTAGAGCCCTGGGGAGATGTGACTGGACAACCAGATATCTGGTTTAAAATGGGGCCTAGGGACATGTCAAGCCCATTATGACATCTAACGGTCCAGCCACTGCGAGGATTTACTAGAGGTCAGGAATCACGCTGTGGGTCACAATGCGTGTTTATGCCCTCGTTGCACTCAAGAATGGGCGTGACCTCAGGGTGAATATTGGTTTCTCCTACACTGAAGGTAGGACAAAATGCCAACCACAAGGTTTCTTGCCATGGGTAAGGAAGAGTTCTGATTTCTGCATCACAGTGACGCGTGGGCAGTGATTGGAGATAAGGTCTAGGTTCTGAAGCCTGAAAACTGAGGTAGGGAAGAGATGATGACCTAAGGCCATGGCGGGTCTGATGTCCTCAGTGTGCGGTCAGCTGTCCGGGTGTTGCTCAGGTGGTCCCGGCTCAGAGTGTGTCAGACAGTGCATTACTTCCCAGGTTAGACTATATAATTTGGGTACTTTCGAGTGCCGTGTAGGTTTATTCTCATTTAATGTGCCCGGACAGCTCATTAGGCAATATATTTTTTCTAGAGGGCAGGCAGAGTGCTGCAATGATGGTCCGGAATTGCCAAACTTGTGGGCTTCGGGGCCAGGAGTGTGAGGGTGGAAGTCTGAGGACACAAGCTAGACTTGGGTTTCAGGGCGAGGGCACGGCATGTACCCCCTGAAGATCTGAAGCAATATCTCATGCTTTTGAAGTCAGAGCGAGTATCAGACGTTGGCTCAGCTTGGATTTTCTGTTCATGACGGCCCCTTCATGAAGGGAGCAGAGTCTCCACAGCGCGGAGGATTTCCCACGTTGGGAGTGGTGGGATGCCCCCTCCATGGATTCCTTCTGTGGGATAATTGAGACCTGTTGGACAGCTCTAGGACATCCCATATGGATGAGTGCAGACAAACGTTCGAGGATGGATGCCTGGGAAGCCCGCCTCGCATTCCAATTATCTACTAGCGACAAGACAGTTTAGATCTGATGGCTCTGCGGGAGCAACCAGGGTGGCTGAGTTGAAATGGACTTTCCTGAGGATGGGTCTAATGTGTGTTTGTGTCCATGAGGGCCTTGGAATGGGGCGGTGGCACCGGGACCCTGATGTATTCTCCTCAGCTTTTGACATAGCTCCAATGCACAAGTTTCCTTGTGGAGACGAGGTTTGTTCTGATGGGTGCCTCAGGAAAACCCCAATGCTTGTATTGGAATCCAAGGTTTTGAGGATACATGCCTGTAAACCAAAGCAATGGATCTGATTTTGACCTAGGGTCCTGTCTGGTTCAATCTTCTTCTCTGGGTACATCCATCTAGTGTATGAGTGGAGGTAGATGCTCAGCTGGTGACAGACTGACCTTTTTTGTCCCGTGCGACCTATACTATTGGGATGGCCTCAGGGACTTTGGAGGGTTCTCCTAATTTGTACGATTTTGGACAATGGAATGGGCCGAATTCCCACGGATTGGGTAGGCACAGTCCTAATGTGTGACTCCAGGGTCCCCAGCCTGCATGGTGTGTGGCCCAGGACTTTGAGGACAGAAGTCTGAAAACCCAAACTCAGCTTATGTTTGGGGACGTAGGTATGGCAGGCCCGATCTACAAGCCATGAGAAGACATCTTCAGGATATGAAGATAGTGCGAGTCTGAGGCGCTTGCTCAGGATTTTGTCTCTGGAGTTTGTTTCAGCGATGGCCCTGGAATGTCGAGGAGGCCTCATGGGCCATGGGCGAATCTTGCTCTCTGTGGATTTGGCCCAATCCCAATTGTTTTTCGTCAATCCGTTGGATGGAGTACTCCTTTCAGTGTTGTTACCTCAGGTGTCCCACCAAAAGAGGAATTCCAAATCAGAGCCCTGTGGAAGAGTGAAGGGACAACCCTAACTATTGTTAAAAATCGGGACCTAGGGGCATGGCAAGCCCAATATGCTGTCTCTTCATCCAGCCACTGAGAGGCCTTACCTGAGGACTGGGCTAAGGCTGAGGGTCACAATGTGTGTTTGCCACCTATGTGGCCCACGAGCAATGGCGGGGCCTCATTGGACACACTGGTATCCACTACACTGAACAATATACAACAAGACTACCACAAGGTTTTTGCCATCGGGAAAGAGTTCTGATTTCTGAATCATTTTCAAACATGGGCAGTGATTGGAGATAAGGTCTAGGTTCTAAATCCTGAAAACCGAGGCTGGGAAGAGAAAACGACCTAAGGCAATGGCTGGTCCGATGTGCTCAGTGAGCGGCCAGCTGTATGGGTGGGGCCAGGAGGTCCAGGATCAGCCTCTGTCAGAAAGGGCATTATCGCCCAGGTCAGCCTATATATTTTGGGTACAGCCAAATGGCGTGCAGGTTGATCTTCATTTGGGGTTTCTGGGTAGCTCCAGAAGGCAATGTTTTTCTTTGGAGGGCAGGCAGAGTGCTCTATTATAATTCTGGATGCCAAACTGTAGGGCTTGTGGGCCATTAGTCTGAGGATGGAAGTCTGAGGACACAAGCTAGGCTTAGGTTTCTGGGTGAGGACATGGAAGGCACAATCTACAGATCTGAACCGAGATCTCTTGCATCTGAAGACATGGTGAGGATCAGACAATCGCTCAGGTTGGACCTTATGTCCCTGAGGGCCACTTCATGAAGGGGGAGGGATCACGAGGCCATGGGTGTTTTCTCACGATGGGAGTTGTGAGAAGCTCCCAACTTCAAATATTCTTCTGCAGGACAATTGAGACCTGTTGGTTGGCTCCAGGCTAACGATTCCGAGCAGGGTTCCAAGGATGGATGGCTGGGTAGCCCACTTCGCATTGAATTGTCTCCAAGCAACAAGACAAGTTAGATCTGCTGGATCTCGTGGAGCAACCAAATACGCTCAGTTGAAATGGACTCTCCTGTGGATGGGTCCTAATGTGTTTTTGTGTCTATGGATACCTTGGAATGACGCGTTGGCACTGGGGCCATGAAGGGTTCTCCTAAACAGAGGCTTTGACATCACTCCCACGTGCAAGTTTCCCATGTGTACATGAGATTTGTTCTGATGGGTGAGTCAAGAAACAGCCATATGCTAGTACTGAAATCCAGGCTTCTGAGGAGAGATGCCTGGAAACCAAAGCAATGGATCCGATTAGGGCCTAGGGGCCTGTTCGTTCCTTTTTTACCTCTGGGGATATCAGTCTACAAGTCTCAGTGCAGGTAGGTTCTCAGATGGGCTCAGATTGCTCCAGTTTGTCCTGGGAAGCCACCAATATTGGGATGGCCTGAGGGACTTAGGAGATTTAACTATTAGTAGCGTTGTGGCCTTTGGAATGGGCACACAGAATTCCCTTGGAGAGGGCAAGTACAGTCCTCAGCTTGGCTCCAGGGGCCTAAGCCTGTAGGCTGTGTAGGCCAGGGCTGTTTGGACAGTTGTCTGAAAACACAAACTCGGCTTATGTTTCAGGTCATAGGTATGGCAGGACTGATCTACAGACCATGAGGAGTACTCTTCGGGATATGAAAAAAGGGCGAGTGTGAGGCTCTTGCTCAAATATTTATCTCTGGATATCATGCCACATGGTCATGAAATTTCCGGGTGACTTCATGGGAAATGGACGAGTCTTACTCCCTGGGGGTTTGGCCCAATCCAACGAGTTTGGGGTCATTCTGTGGTACGGAAGAAGTCCGTTTTTTGTTGTTGTTGTTTTGTTTATCAAACTCAGGTGTCCCACCAAATGAGGGATTCCAGAGTAGAGCCCTGGGGAGGGGCGATTGGACAACCAGAAAAATGGTTAAAATTGGGTCCTAGGGACAGCTAGACTTGGGTTTCAGGTCCAGGGGAAGGCATGTACCCCCTGAAGATCTGAAGCAATATCTCATGCATCTGAAGTCTCAGCGAGGATCAGACGTTGGCTCAGCTTGGATTTTCTGTTCATGACGGCCCCTTCATAAAGGGAGCCGAATCTCGAGGCCGTGGAGGTTTTCCCACGTTGGGAGTGGTGGGATGCCCCCTCCAAGGATTCCTTCTGCGGGATAATTGAGACCTGTTGGACAGCTCCAGGACATCCCATATGGATGATCCAGACCAACGTTCGAGGATGGATGACTCGGAAGCCCGCCTCGCATTCCAATTGTCTCCTAGCGACAAGACAGTTTAGAACTGATGGCTCTGCGGGAGGAACCGGGGTGGCTGAGTTGAAATGGACATTCCTGAGAATGGGTGTAATGTGTGTTTGAGTCCATGAGGGCCTTGGAATGGGGCGGAGGCACCGGGACCCTGAAGTATTCTCCTAAGCTCTGACATAGCTCCCATGCACAAGTTTCCTTGAGGAGACGAGGTTTGTTCTGATGGCTGCCTCAGGAAAACCCCAATGCTTGTATTGGAATCCAGGGTTTTGAGGAGACATGCCTGTAAACCAAAGCAATGGATCTGATTTTGGCCTAGGGTCCTGTCTGGTTCAATATTCTTCTCTGGGGACATCCATCTAGGGTATGAGTGGAGGGAGATGCTCAGCTGGTGACAGACTGACCTTTTTTGTCCCGTGCGACCTATACTATTGGGATGGCCTCAGGGACTTTGGAGGGTTCTCCTAATTTGTACGATTTTGGACAATGGAATGGGCAGAATTCCCACGGATTGGGTAGGCACAGTCCTAATGTGTGACTCCAGGGTCCCCAGCCTGCATGGTGTGTGGCCCAGGACTTTGAGGACAGAAGTCTGAAAACCCAAACTCAGCTTATGTTTGGGGACGTAGGTATGGCAGGCCCGATCTACAAGCCATGAGAAGACATCTTCAGGATATGAAGATAGTGCGAGTCTGAGGCGCTTGCTCAGGATTTTGTCTCTGGAGTTTGTTTCAGCGATGGCCCTGGAATGTCGAGGAGGCCTCATGGGCCATGGGCGAATCTTGCTCTCTGTGGATTTGGCCCAATCCCAATTGTTTTTCGTCAATCCGTTGGATGGAGTACTCCTTTCAGTGTTGTTACCTCAGGTGTCCCACCAAAAGAGGAATTCCAAATCAGAGCCCTGTGGAAGAGTGAAGGGACAACCCTAACTATTGTTAAAAATCGGGACCTAGGGGCATGGCAAGCCCAATATGCTGTCTCTTCATCCAGCCACTGAGAGGTCTTACCTGAGGACTGGGCTAAGGCTGAGGGTCACAATGTGTGTTTGCCACCTATGTGGCCCACGAGCAATGGCGGGGCCTCATTGGACACACTGGTATCCACTACACTGAACAATATACAACAAGACTACCACAAGGTTTTTGCCATCGGGAAAGAGTTCTGATTTCTGAATCATTTTCAAACATGGGCAGTGATTGGAGATAAGGTCTAGGTTCTAAAATCCTGAAAAACCGAGGCTGGGAAGAGAAAACGACCTAAGGCAATGGCTGGTCCGATGTGCTCAGTGAGCGGCCAGCTGTATGGGTGGGGCCAGGAGGTCCAGGATCAGCCTCTGTCAGAAAGGGCATTATCGCCCAGGTCAGCCTATATATTTTGGGTACAGCCAAATGGCGTGCAGGTTGATCTTCATTTGGGGTTTCTGGGTAGCTCCAGAAGGCAATGTTTTTCTTTGGAGGGCAGGCAGAGTGCTCTATTATAATTCTGGATGCCAAACTGTAGGGCTTGTGGGCCATTAGTCTGAGGATGGAAGTCTGAGGACACAAGCTAGGCTTAGGTTTCTGGGTGAGGACATGGAAGGCACAATCTACAGATCTGAACCGAGATCTCTTGCATCTGAAGACATGGTGAGGATCAGACAATCGCTCAGGTTGGACCCTTATGTCCCTGAGGGCCACTTCATGAAGGGGGAGGGATCACGAGGCCATGGGTGTTTTCTCACGATGGGAGTTGTGAGAAGCTCCCAACTTCAAATATTCTTCTGCAGGACAATTGAGACCTGTTGGTTGGCTCCAGGCTAACGATTCCGAGCAGGGTTCCAAGGATGGATGGCTGGGTAGCCCACTTCGCATTGAATTGTCTCCAACCAACAAGACAAGTTAGATCTGCTGGATCTCGTGGAGCAACCAAATACGCTCAGTTGAAATGGACTCTCCTGTGGATGGGTCCTAATGTGTTTTTGTGTCTATGGATACCTTGGAATGACGCGTTGGCACTGGGGCCATGAAGGGTTCTCCTAAACAGAGGCTTTGACATCACTCCCACGTGCAAGTTTCCCATGTGTACATGAGATTTGTTCTGATGGGTGAGTCAAGAAACAGCCATATGCTAGTACTGAAATCCAGGCTTCTGAGGAGAGATGCCTGGAAACCAAAGCAATGGATCCGATTAGGGCCTAGGGGCCTGTTCGTTCCTTTTTACCTCTGGGGATATCAGTCTACAAGTCTCAGTGCAGGTAGGTTCTCAGATGGGCTCAGATTGCTCCAGTTTGTCCTGGGAAGCCACCAATATTGGGATGGCCTGAGGGACTTAGGAGATTTAACTATTAGTAGCGTTGTGGCCTTTGGAATGGGCACACAGAATTCCCTTGGAGAGGGCAAGTACAGTCCTCAGCTTGGCTCCAGGGGCCTAAGCCTGTAGGCTGTGTAGGCCAGGGCTGTTTGGACAGTTGTCTGAAAACACAAACTCGGCTTATGTTTCAGGTCATAGGTATGGCAGGACTGATCTACAGACCATGAGGAGTACTCTTCGGGATATGAAAAAAGGGCGAGTGTGAGGCTCTTGCTCAAATATTTATCTCTGGATATCATGCCACATGGTCATGAAATTTCCGGGTGACTTCATGGGAAATGGACGAGTCTTACTCCCTGGGGGTTTGGCCCAATCCAACGAGTTTGGGGTCATTCTGTGGTACGGAAGAAGTCCGTTTTTTTTGTTGTTGTTGTTTTGTTTATCAAACTCAGGTGTCCCACCAAATGAGGGATTCCAGAGTAGAGCCCTGGGGAGGGGCGATTGGACAACCAGAAAAATGGTTAAAATTGGGTCCTAGGGACAGCTAGACTTGGGTTTCAGGTCCAGGGGAAGGCATGTACCCCCTGAAGATCTGAAGCAATATCTCATGCATCTGAAGTCTCAGCGAGGATCAGACGTTGGCTCAGCTTGGATTTTCTGTTCATGACGGCCCCTTCATAAAGGGAGCCGAATCTCGAGGCCGTGGAGGTTTTCCCACGTTGGGAGTGGTGGGATGCCCCCTCCAAGGATTCCTTCTGCGGGATAATTGAGACCTGTTGGACAGCTCCAGGACATCCCATATGGATGATCCAGACCAACGTTCGAGGATGGATGACTCGGAAGCCCGCCTCGCATTCCAATTGTCTCCTAGCGACAAGACAGTTTAGAACTGATGGCTCTGCGGGAGGAACCGGGGTGGCTGAGTTGAAATGGACATTCCTGAGAATGGGTGTAATGTGTGTGTTTGAGTCCATGAGGGCCTTGGAATGGGGCGGAGGCACCGGGACCCTGAAGTATTCTCCTAAGCTCTGACATAGCTCCCATGCACAAGTTTCCTTGAGGAGACGAGGTTTGTTCTGATGGCTGCCTCAGGAAAACCCCAATGCTTGTATTGGAATCCAGGGTTTTGAGGAGACATGCCTGTAAAACCAAAGCAATGGATCTGATTTTGGCCTAGGGTCCTGTCTGGTTCAATATTCTTCTCTGGGGACATCCATCTAGGGTATGAGTGGAGGGAGATGCTCAGCTGGTGTCAGACTGACCTTTTTTGTCCCGGGCGACCTATACTATTGGGATGGCCTCAGGGACTTTGGAGGGTTCTCCTAATTTGTACGATTTTGGACAATGGAATGGGTAGAATTCCCATGGATTAGGTAGGCACAGTACTAATGTGTGGCTCCAGGGTCCCCAGCCTGGATGGTATGTGGCCAGGACTTTGAGGACAGAAGTCTGAAAACACAAACTCACCTTATGTTTGGGGACGTAGGTATGGCAGGCCCGATCTACAAACCATGAGAAGACATCTTCAGGATATGAAGATAGTGCGAGTCTGAGGCGCTTGCTTAGGCTTTTGTCTCTTGTTTTTGTATCAGCGATGGCCGTGGAATGTCGAGGAGGCCTCATGGGCCATGGACGAATCTTGCTCTCTGTGGATTTGGCCCGATCCCAATTGTTTTTCGTCATCTGTTGGATGGAGGACTCCTTTCAAGGTTGTTACATCAGTTGTCCCCCTAAAAGAGGAATTCCAAAGCAGAGCTCTGGGGAAGAGTGAAGGGACAACCCGAACTATGGTTAAGAATTGGGGCCTAGGCGCATGTCAAGCCCAATATGCTGTCTCTTCATCCAGCCACTGAGAGGCCTTACCTGAGGACTGGGCTAAGGCTGAGGGTCGCAATGTGTGTTTGCTACCTATCTGTACCGCGAGCAATGGCGGGGCCTCAAGGGACACACTGGTTTCCACTACATTGAACGTTGGACAACAAGCCAACCACAAGTTTTCCTGCCATCGGGAAGGAGGTCTGATTTCTGCATCATTTTCAAACCTGGGCATTGATTGGAGATAAGGTCTAGGTTCTGAAGCCTGAAAACTGAGGTTGGGAAGGGATAACTACCTAAGGCCATGGGGGGTCTGAAGTTCTCAGGTTGTAGCCAGCTGTCTGAGTGGGCCCAGGAGGTCCAGGCTCAGGCTGTGTCAGAAAGGGCATTAGTGCCCAGGTCATCCTATATATTTTGGGTAGGCCAAGTGTCGTGCAGGTTGATCTTCATTTGGGGTTTCTAGGTAGCCCCAGAGGGCAATGTATTTCTTCTGCAGGGCACGTAGAGTGCTGCATTGTAGTCCTGGATTGCCAAACTGGAGGGCTTGTGAGCCAGTAGTCTGTGGACAGAAGTCTGAGGACACAAGCAAGGCTTACGTTTCCGGGTGAGGACATGGCAGGCACAATCTACAGACCTGAACCGAGATCTCGTGCATCTGAAGTCAGGGTGAGGATCAGACGATCGCTCAGGTTGGACCTTATGTCCCTGATGGCCCCTTTATGAAGGGGGGGGATCATGTGCCCATGGGGGTTCTCTCAAGATGGGAGTTCTGAGAAGCTCCCAACTGCAAAGATTCTTCTGCAGGACAATTGAGACCTGTGGGTTGGCTCCAGGCGAACGATTCCTAGCAGGGTTTTAAGGATGGATGGCGGGGTAGGCCACCTCACATTCCAATTGTCTCCTAGCAACAAGACAAGTTAGATCTGCTGGATCTCGCGGAGCAACCGAATACGCTCAGTTGAAATGGACTCTCCTGTGGATGGGTCCTAATGTGTTTTTGTGTCTATGCAGACCTTGTAATGGGGCAGTGGCACACCGGCCTTAAAGGATTCTCCTAACTGGAGGTTTTGAGACATCTTCAAAGGATAATTTTCCCATGTGGACAAGAGATTTGTTCTGATTGCTGCCTCATGAAATCCCCATATGCTAATATTGGAAACCAGGCCTCTGAGGAGAGGTACCTGTAACCGAAAGCAATGAATCTGATTCAGGCCTAGGGGCCTGTCTGATTCAATCTTCTTCTCTGGGGACATCCATCTACGCTGAGTAGAGGTAGATGCTCAGCTGGTTTCAGATGACGCTTGTTTGTCCTGGGCGGCCTACATTATTGGGATGTCCTTGGGGACTCTGGAGGTTTTTCCTAATTTGTACGATTGTGGACAATGGAATGGGCAGAATTCCCGTGGTATGGACAGGCACAGTCCTGATGTGTGGCTCCAGGGGCCCCAGCCTGAAGGGTCTGTGGGCCAGGAATGTGGGGACAGAAGTCTGTAAAAACAAACACGGCTTAGGTTTGGGAAGTATGTATGGCAGGCCCGATCTACAGACCATGAGGAGAATTCTTCGGGATACGACAAAAGAACTAGTGTGAGTTGCTTGCTCAGACTTTTGTCTCAGGATTTGTTGTCAACGATGGCTGTGGAATCTCGGGGAGGCCTCATGGGCCATGGACGAGACTTCCTCTCTGAATTTGGTCCAATCCCAATTGTTTTGGGTCAATCTGAAGGATGGGAGGAGTCCTTTTAGTTTTGTTACCTCAGGTGTCCCACCAAAAGAGGGATTCCAAAGCAGAGCTCTGGGGAGGGATGAATGGAAAACCCGAACAATCCAATTGGGGTGAGGTCGAAAACCGAGCAGGTTGATCCTCATTTGGGGTTTATGGAGATCCCCATAAAGGAACGTTTTTCTTCTGGAGGACCAGCATAGGGCTGCATTTTGGTTCCAGAATTCCAAGTCTTGAGACATGTTTGCCAGGAGTGTGAGGAAGGAAGTCTGAAAACACAAGGTAGCACGAGGTTTGGGCCCACTGTGCAGAGGCTGAATCGAGATCTCCTGCATCTGAGGTCAGGGCGAGTTTCAGATGTTGCCTCAGGCTGGAGTTTGTGTCCATGATGGCCCCTCCCTGAAGGGGGTGGGGGGCGTCATGAGGCCCAGGGAGGTTTCCCTATGCTGGGAGATGTGAGCTGCTCCAAACTTCAAAGTTTCCTTCTTCAGGACAGTCGAGTACTATTGGATGGTTCCAGGATGCCCCATACCGAAAGACTCGAGAGCAGGGGCCTAAGCATGGATGCCGAGAAACGCCAACTCACCTTCCCATTGCCTGGTCGAGACAAGGCACGCTCAATCTGTGGGCTCTTGGGTGAGCTACCCAGAAGGCTGAGTTTAAAATGGACTTTCCTGAGGATGAGTCATAATGTGGGTTGGTGGCCATGGAGACCTTGGAATGTGGCAGTAGCTAAGGGACTCTGCAGGATTCTTCAACCCGAAGGGTTTGACACACCTCCAACAAGGAAGCATTCCATGCGGAGATGAGAGGTGTTCTGTCTGGTGCCTCAGGATAGCCCCATATGCTGGTCTTCGAACCCAGGCCTCTGAGGAGTGATACCTGGACACCAAAGCCAGAGTTCATAATAGGGCCTAGGTGTCTGTCTGGTTCAATCTTCTGTCTCTGCGGATATCAGTCTGTGTGTCTGCATGGAGGTAGTAGTTGCTCAGCTGGTGTCATAATGCCCCTGTTTGTCCAGTGCGGCTTGCGGTAGTGGGATGTCCTTGGGGACCTTGATGTTTCTACTATTTTGTAGAGTTGTGGCCAATGGAACGGGCAGTTTCTTAGGAGAGAGCAGGCACAGTTCTGGGGTGTGGCTCCAGAGACCCCAGCCTAGAGGCGGTGTGGGCCACAGCGGTGCAGACATCCAAAAACCCAAACTCAGCTCAGGTTTGGGGCCCGAGGTTATGGCAGGCCTGATCTACAGTCCGTGAGGGGAGCTCCTCTGGATATGAAAGAAGGGTGAGAGGGAGGCAGTCGCTCAGTCTTTTGTCTCTGGATATTTTGTCCACAATGGCCGTTTAATGTAGGAGTTGCCTCATGGGTCGTAGAAGTCTCCCTCTCTGGTAGTTTGACCAGCCCCCAAGAGTTTGGGGTCATTCTGTGGGAAGGGAAGAGTCCTCTTTTCTGCTTCATGTGTCCCCCCAGTAGAGGGATTCTGGAGCATAGCAGTGGGTACTGACAACTGGAATACTCGCTCTCTGGTTAAGCCTGGGGGCCTATGGATATGACAAGCCCCATATGCAGGATCTTGGTCCAGCCACTGAGAGGCGTTACTTTAATACGGGACTCACGCTACAGGTCACAATGCATGTCTGTGCCCTAGGCGGCCCACAAGCACTGGCGTGGCCTTTCCGACAATGCAGGTTTTCCCACATTGAACGTTGGACAACATGCCAACCACAAGGTTTCTGGCCATGGGTAAAGGGGAGGAATTCTAATTTCTGCATCACGTTCACCCCTGGGCAGTAATTGGAGATAAGGTCTAGGTTCTGAAGCCTGAAAACCGAGGTTGGGAAGAGATGACGAACTACAGCCATAGCGGGTCCCTTGTGTCCAGGTTGGATCCAGCTGTCTAGGTGTCGTTAGGTATGTCTTGTCTCAGGCTGTGCCAGACAGGGCATTCGTATTCGGGGTAGGCTGTATAATTGCTTTACAGTCGAGTGGCATGCATTAGATAATCATTTGGGGTTTCTTACTAGCAGCATAGGGCAAAGTTTTTCTTCTGGAGGGCAGGCAGAGTGCTGCATTGTGGCTTCGGAATTCCCAAACTGGAGGGCTTGTGGGCCAGGAGAGTGAGGACGGAAGTCTGAGAACACAAGCTAGGCTTAGGTTTCGGGGAATGGACATGGCAGGCACACTCTGCAGAGCTGAATTGAGATCTCATGAGTCTGAAGTCAGGTCAAGGATCAGACTTTGGCTCAGGATGGAGTTTGTGTCCATGTTGGCCCCTTCATGAAGGGGGGGGGGCATTATGAGGCCATGGGGGTTTTCCCACTATTAGAGTTGTGAGATGCTCCAAACCGCAAGGATTCCTTCTGTGGGACAATTAAGATTTGTTGGATGGCTCCAGGACGTCTCATAAGGTATTTTTCCAGAACAGGGTTCTAAGTATGGATGCCTGGGCAGACAGCCTCAATTCCAATTGTCTCCTAGCAACAAGAAAGGTTTGATCTGCTGGCTTGGGGTAGCATCAGAGGGGGCTGAGTTGGAATGGACTTTCCTGAGGATGGTCTTAAATGAGTTGAAATGGACTTTCCTGAGGATGGTCTTAATGTTGGTTTGAGTCCATTGAGTCATTGGTATGGGGCAGTGTCACCAGGGCCCTGAAGGATTCTCCTAACCAGAGGTTATAACAAAGCTCCAATGAGCAAGTTTTTTCCATGGGGAGACGAGACTTGTTCTTATTGGTGCCTCAGGAAACCACCATTTGCTGGTATTGGAAATGAGGCCTCTGAGGAGAGATGACTGGAAACCAAAGCAATGGATCTGATTAGGGCCTAGGGGCCTGTCTGGTTCAATATTCTTCTATGGGGACATCTTTTGTCTGAGTGGAGGGTAGTTGCTCAGCTGGTTTGAGATCACACCTGTAGACAGATGTCCCCAGATGTAAAAAGGTACAAACAGGCCCCTAGGCTCCTATCGGATCCATTGCTTTGGTTTCCAGGCATCTCTCCTCATAGGCCTGGATTTCAATAACAGCATATGGCTGTTTTCTTGACTCACCCACCAGAAACAAATCTCATCTACACATGGGAAACTTGCACGTGGGAGTGATGTCAAAGGCTCTTTTTAGGAGAACCCTTCATGGCCCCAGTGCCACCGCGTCATTCCAAGGTATCCATAGACACAAAAACACATTAGGACCCATCCACAGTAGAGTCCATTTCAACTCAGCGTATTCGGTTGCTCCCTTCACTCTTCCCCAGGGCTCTGCTTTGGAATTCCTCTTTTGGTGGGACACCTAACGCAACAAACCTGAAAGGAGTCCTCCCATCCCACAGATTGACGAAAAACAGTTGGGATCGGGCCAAATCCACAGAGAGCAAGATTCGTCCATGGCCCATGAGGCCTCCCCAACATTCCATGGCCATCGCTGATACAAAATCCAGAGACAAAAGCCTGAGCAATCACCCTCAGACTTGCTCATTCTTCATATCCTGAAGAGTTCTTCAGATAAGAACCTACACGGTACTCTAAGGCATCCAAAATATATAGTCTAACCTGGGCACTAATGCACTGTCTGACAACCTGAGCCCGGACCTCGTGACCAACACCCAGACAGCTGACCGCACACTGAGCACTTCAGACCCGCCATGGCCTTAGGTCATCATCTCTTCCCTACCTCAGTTTTCAGGCTTCAGATCCTAGACCTTATCTCAAATCACTGCCCAGGGGTGACTGTGATGCAGAAATCAGAACTCTTCCTTACCCATTACAAGAAACCTTGTGGTTGGCATGTTGTCCAACGTTCAGTGTAGGAGAAACCAGCATTCACCCTGAGGCGCCGCCCGTTCTTGAGTGCGACGAGGGCATAAACACGCATTGTGACCCCGCAGCGTGATTCCTGTCCTCTAGTACGTCCTCTCAGTGGCTGGGCCATTAGAAGTCATAATGGGGTTGACATGTCCCTAGGCCCCAATTTTTAACCAGATTTCTGGTTGTCCAGTCGCCCCGCCCCAGGGCTCTACTCTGGAATCCCTCATTTGGTGGGACACCTGAGGTTGAAAAACAAAACAAAAACAAATCAACAACAAAGAACAACGGTATTCTCCCATCCCACAGAATGACCCCAAACTCTATGGACGGGGCCAAACCCCCTGAGAGTAAGACTCGTCCATTTCCCATGAAGTCACCCTGAAATTTAACGACCATGAGTGACACGATATAAAGAGACAATAACTTGAAAAAGAGCCTCACACTCGCCCTTTTTTCATATCCCGAAGAGTTCTCCTCATGGTCTGTAGATCAATCCTGCCATAACTATAAACCCGAAACATAAGCCAAGTTTGTGTCTTCAGACAACTGTCCAAACAGCCCTGGCCTACACACCCTACAGGCCCTAGGCCCCTGGAAAACAAACATGAAGACTGGGCTGGCCCTCTCCAAGTGAATTGTATGTGCCCATTCCAATGGCCACAACCCTACTAATAGGATAAACCTCCAAAGTCCCTGAGGCCATCCCAATATTTGTAGCTTCCCAGGACAAACAGGGGCAATCTGAGCCCATCTGAGCACCTACCCGGCCTCAGACCCGTAGAACTGATGTCCCCAGCGGTAAAAAGGAACGAACAGGCCCATAGGCACTACCGGATCTATTGCTTTGGTTTCTCGGCATCTGTCCTTAGAGATCCTTAGAACCCTTAGAACCCTGCTCTTGCGTCATTCCTTATGGGACATCCTTGAGCCATCCAACAGGTTTCGAGTGTCCCACAGGAGTCCTTCTTCATGGACCACCACCTCACAACTCATATCATGGAAAGCTTTCCAAGGTCACATGATGCCCCCAATCTTCATGAAGTTGGATCATGGAAAGAAACTCCAACCTGAGCCGATGGCTGATCTTCGCCTTGACTTCAGATGCACGAGATCTTGATTAAGCTCTTCAGAGTGCACCTGCTGTGGCCTCACCCCAAAACCTAAGCATAGCTTGTGTTCTCAGACTTCCGTCCTCACTCTCCTGGACCACACGCCCTCCATTTTGGGATTTTCCGATGACACAGTGCTGCACTCTGCCTGCCCTCTAGAAGAAAAACGTTGCCCTATGGGTCTACCCAGAAACCCCAAATGAGGATAAACCTGCATGCCACTCAACTGTACACCAATTATATAGTCTATAGCGTGTGCACTAATGCCCTGTCTGACACAACCTGAGGCCCGAATGCCCCAACCGACACCCAGACAGCTTGCCGTACACTGAGAACATCTGAACCGCCATGGCCTTAGGTTGCAATCTCTTTCCAACCTGGTTTTCAGGCTACAGAAACCTAGACCTTATCTCGACTCATTTCCCCTGGGTGAGCGTGATGCAGAAATCATAACTCCTCCTTCCCTCTCGCCAGAATCTTGTGGTTGGCATCTTGTCCAACGTTCAGTGTAGGACCCCTGTAGGGCCAACAGGAGTAGTAGTAGGGCCCCTGAGGGTAGTGTAGGGTCCCTGAGGCCCTGCCCTTGCTTAAGAGCTGCGGTGGGAACAAACACACATTGGGACCCTCAGTTTGAACCCTGTCCTCAAGTAAAGCCTCTCAGTGGCTGGACCATGAGCCCACATATGGGGCCTGCCATGCCCCAAGTCACCCAATCTTAACCAGAGGTAGAGACATCTAGTCACCCCTACTCAGGGCTCTGCTCTGGAATCCCTCTTTGGTGGGACATTTGAGGTAAGTAAACACAGAAAGGATTCCTCCCACCCACAGAATAACCCCAATCACTTGGGATCAGGCCATCCCCAGAGAGAAAGACTCCTGCATGGGCCATGATGCCAGCCCGACATTCCACGGCCACTATTGACACAAAATCCAGAGACATAAGCCTCACCCTTAGGTCATAGCCCAAAAAATTCTCCCTCATAGTCTGTAGATCGGGCCTGCCATACCTACGTCCCCAAACCGTGTATTCAGACTTCTATCTTGACATCCCCGGTCCCACACACCCTCCAGGCTGAGGCCCCTGGAGCCACACCTCAGGACTGTGCCTGCCCTCTCCAAGGAAATTCTTCCCATTCCATTGGCCACAACCCTACAGATTAGGAGAAACCTCCAAAGTCCCAGAGGCCATTCCAATAGGGTAGGCCGCCCAGTACAAAGAGGGGTGATCTGTCACAAGCTGAGCAACGACCTCAACTCACCCGTAGACAGATATCCCAAGAGACAGATATTAAACTGGACAGGCCCCTAGAACGTAATTGGTTCCATTGCTTTTGTTTCTAAGCATCTCTCCTCAGAGGCCTGTTTTCCAATACCAGCATATGGGGGATTCCAGAGATACCAATCAGAACAAATCTTGTCTCCACATGGGAAACTTATCCTAAGGAGCTCTGTAAAAACCCCCAGTTAGGAGAAACCTTCATGTAACTGGAGCCACCGCCCTATTCCAAGGTCTCCATGGACACAAACCACGCATTATAGACAATTCGGCAGGGGAGTACATTTCAACTCAGCCCCGTTGATTACTCCCCCCAGAGCCAGAATATCACACCTGCCTTGTTGCTAGGAGACAACTGGAATGCAAAGCAGGACTCTCTAGGCCTCTCCATCGTTGGAATCCTGCTCTTAGCGCCGTTCCATATGGGATGTCCTGGGAGCCTTCCACAGGTATTGACTGTCCTGCAGAAGGAATCCCTTGCAGATTGGAGCATCTCACAACTCCTATCGTGGGAAAACCTACATGGCATTCATGAGATGCTCCCCTTTATAAATGGGCCATCATGGACAGAAACTCCAACCTGAGCAAACTTCTTAATCCATTGCTTTGGTTTCTATGTATCTCTCCTCAGAGGCGCCTGGTTTCCAATATCAGATTATGGGGGTTTCCTAAGGAAAACAAATCAGAACAGATCTCATCTCCACATGAGAAACTTGCTCTTTGGAGGTTGTGTCATTACCTCAGGTTAGGAGGATCCTTCAGGGGCGCTGGCACCATGGCCCAATTCCAAGGTCTCCAAGGACACAAAACTTACATTATGATCCATCCTCAGGAGAGTCCATTTCAAAATCAGCCCCCTCGGCTGCTCACCCCAGAGCCAGCAGATCAAACCTGCCTTGTCACTAGGAGACAGTTGGAATGCGAGGTGGGGGCTGCCCAGGCATCCATCCTTAGAACCCTGCTCTGGAGAATTTTTTTGGGACGTCTTGAATCCACCCAACCTGTCTTGACTGTCTCGCAGATGAATCCTTGTGGTTTGAGGCATCACACAATCCCACTGTGAGAAAACCTCCATTTCCTCATGATGCCCCACACCTTCATAAATGGGCCATCATGGACAGAAAACTCCATCCTAAGCCAAAGTCTGATTCGGCGCCCTGAATTCAGAAGCACGAGATCTCGATTCAGCACTTGAGAGTGTGCCTGCTGTGCCCCTCGCCCCGAAACCTAAGCCTAACTTGTGTTCTCAGACTTCCGTCTTCACAATCCTGGCCACACCCATCCAGTTTTGGCCATTTCTTGAGACACACTGGCAGCACTCTGCCTGCCCTCCAGAAGAAAAATGTTGCCCTATAGGGCTATACCAGAAACGCCAAATGAGTAGTAACAACCTGCATGCCACTCGCCCATACCCCCCAATTATACAATCTAGCCTGTGCACTAAAGCCCTGTCTGACACAGCCTGAAGGCAGGACCTCCCGTCCAACACCCACACAGCTGGCCGTACACTGAACATATCAAACCCACAATGGCTTTCGGCCATCATCTCTAACCCAACCTCAGTTTTCACCTTCAGACCCTAGACCTTATCTCCACTCACTGCTCAGGAGTGAACGTGATACAAGAATCAGAACTTCTCCTTCGCCATGGCAAGAAAACCTTGTGGTTGTTCATGTTGTTCAACGTTCATTGTAGGAGAACAGAAAGCAGCATGGACTATGAGGCCCCACCTATCCCTGAGGGCTACAATTTGCACAAACACACATTGTGACCCTCAGCGTGAGCCCTATCCTCATGTTAAGCCTCTTAGTGACTGGAACAACAGCCCAAATATGGGGCTTGCCAAGCCCCTAGTCCCCCAATCTCAACCAGAGTTAGAGATGTCTAGTCACCCCTACGTCAGGGCACTGCTCTGGAATCCCTCTTTGGTGGGACACCTGAGGTAAAAAAAAAAAAAACAAAAAAAAATACAGAAAGGACTCTTCCCATCCAAGGAATGATCCCAACCACTTGGGATCAGGCCAATCATCAGAGGAGAGAAAGATTTGTCCATGGCCCTTTGAGGACACCCCGAACATTCCACGGCCACCGTAGGCACAAAAATACCAGAGACAAACGCCTGCAGGCAAACGCCACATACTCGCCCTTTGTTCATAGCCCGGAAATTCTCACGGTCCTGTAGATCGAGCCTTCCATACATACATCCACCAAACCATATGCTGAGTTGGTGTTTTCCAGACTTCTGTCCCCACAGTCCTTGCTCCCACACACCATCCAAAGCTGGGGCCCCCTGAGCAACACCTGAGGACTGTGGGGCTTCCCCCTCTCCAGGGAATTCTGCCATTTCCATTGGGCCAAAACCCGATAGATATTCGGAGGAACCTCCAAAACTCCCCGAGGCCATCCCAAATAGTGTGGCTTCCCGAGGACAAACAGGGATGATCTTTCCACAAGTCAGGAAAACTACCTCCACTCAGACCCCAGAGACAGAGATATCCCCCATAGAATAAGATTGAACTTTTGAGATGGAAGGCACTAGGCCATAATCAGATCCATTGCTTTGTTTCCAGGCATCTCCCTCCTCAGAGGCCTGGTTACCCCATACCAGCATATGGGGAATTAATGAGGCACACTCATAGAAAAATCTCGGTCTCTCCACGTAGGAAATGTACTTTGTGGAGCTCTATAAAAAAAAACCTCGGTTTAGGAGAATCTTTTCAGGGCCCCGGAATCAAGCGCCCCATTCCAAGGTTCATGGACTTAAAGACTACATTATATGATCTATCCTCGCTAGAGAAGAGTCCATGTCAACTCATCCCCCCTTGGTTTCTCCCCCAGGGCCTGCAGATCAAACCTGCCTTGTTGCTAGGAGGGACAAACTAGAAGGGAGGAAGCGCGGGCTTGCCCAGGCATCATCCTTAGAACCCTACTCTGGAGTCGTTCCATTATGGGACCATCCTACCGAGAGCAATCCAACAGGTCTGAAGGGTCCCACAGAAGAAATATTTGCAGTCTGGTGCATCTCACCAACTCACATTGTGGGAAATGAAAATCTTCATGGCCTCTTGAAGACGCTTTCACTTTATAAAGGGGCCCATCATCAGGACAGAAACTCCAACCTGGCAAACGTCTGATATTCCGCCATGGCTTCTATGGTGCATGAGGATCTTGATTCAGGTCTGTCAGAGTTGAAGCCTTCTGTGCCCCTCACGCCAAAAAACTAAGCCTTAGCTTGTGTTCTCAGTGACTACCGTCGTTCCTCACACCCCTGGCCCAAAGAGAAAGCCCTTTAACACGTTTGGCAATACTGGGGCCACAATGCAGCACTCCTGCCTGCCCTTCCAGAAGAAAAACAACGTTGCCTTATGGAGCTACTACTAGAAACCGCCCATGAATGAGGGGGATCACCTGAACGCCACTCGAGTGCACCCCAAATATACAGTCTACCCTGTCTAATGCCTTTGCTCCGTATGACACAGCATGAGCCCACATCCTCCCAGACCCTACGCTCAAACAGCTAGCCACACACTGAGAAACTCATTGTACCATCAGGTCATTAGGTTCTTCATCTCTTCCAAACCTTCGGTTTTTCGGGTTTCAGAACCTAGACCCTAAAAACTTCCAATCACGGTCTCCAGGGTGTGAACGTGATGCAGAAATCAAAACTCTTCCTTCGCCATGGCGGAGAAAACCTTGTGGTTGCATATTCTCCAACGTTTCAGTGTGGAGACAATCCAGCGTGGCCCATGAGGCCCTTCCCAGGCTGGAGGGCCTTGTTGGGCACAAATAGGCATTGTGACACTCAGCATGAGCCATGTCCTCAAGGAAGGACCTCTCAGTGTCTGAATCAAGAGCCCACATATTGGGACACCACTTGCCATGCCCCTAGGGCCCCCCAAACTTAAACAGAGGTGGGGTTATCCAGTTGTCCCTACCAAGGACTCTGCTTTCGGGAATCCCTCTTTATGGCACACATGATGAGGTACATAAAATAAAATAAAAAAACAGAAACAGAAAAGACTACCTCCCATCCACAGAATGTACCTAAACTCTTGGGATTGGGTCAAATTCCTCAGAGAAGGAAAGCCGTCCAAAAACCAATGAAGGCTAAAAAAGCCACGCCAGCATTCGACCACCATTGTTGACACCAAATCCAGAGACAAAACCTGAGCAAGCACCTTCAAACTCACCCTTTTTTTATCATATCCCGACGTGTTTATCACGGTCTGTAGATTGGGCGTGTGCCATACCTATGTCCCCAATCCTAAGCGGAATTTTGTGTTTTCAGACTTCTGTCCCCACAGGCCTGGCCCACACACCCCCTCAAGGCTGGGCCCCTAGAGCCAAACTCAGAACTGTGCCTGCCCTCTCCAGGGGATTTCTGCCCATTCCATTGGCCACAACCCTATAGATTAGGAGAAGAAAAACTCCAAATCCCGAGGCCATTCCCAATATTATAGGGCTGCCCAGGACAAAAACAGGGGCGATTCTGACACAAGCCGAGCAAGCAACACCTACCTCCCTCAGATCCATAGACACGGTATCCCCAGGAAAGAGATTGAAACGGACAGGCACCTAGGCCCTAATCATATTCCATTGCTTTTTTTCCAGGCATCTCTCCTCAGAGGCCTGGTTTCCAATACCAGCATATGGGAGATTCCTTAGGCACTCATCAAAACAATTCTCTTCTCTACATAGGAAACGTACTCTTTAGAGCTCCATCAAAAACCTCCGGTTATGAACATCCCTCAAGGCCCCGGATCAAAGCACCCCATTCCAAGGTCTCCATGGACACAAATGCACATTATGACCCATCCTCAACTCACCCATCCATTTCAACACACCCGCCTCGGTTACTCCCCTAGATCCAGCAGATCGAACTTGCCTTGGCGCTATGAGACACCTGGAATGGGAGGCAGGCTGCCCAGGCATCCATCCTTAGAACCCTGCTCTGGATAACTTCCTTATGGGATGTCCTGGAGCCATCCAGCAGGTCTCGACTGTCCCACGGAAGGAATCATTGCGGTTTGGAGCATCTCACAATTCCCATCGTGGGAAAACCTCCATGGCCTCGTGACACCCTCCCCTTCATGAAGGGGCCGTCATGGACAGAAACTCCAACCTGAGCACCAACGTCTGATCCTAGCTCTGTCTTCAGGTACACGGGATCTCGAATCATCTCTGCAGAGGGTTCCTGCCGTCCCCCTCACCCCGAAATCTAAGTCTGGCTTGTGTTTCTCAGAATTTTTTTTCCTCACACTCCTGGCCCACAAGCCTTCCAGTTTGGGAATTCTGGAGCCACTATGTGGCACTGTGTCTTCCTTCCAGAAGAAAAAACGTTGCCCTCTGGGGCTACCCAGTAACCACAATGAGTACCAACCTGCACGAAACTCGACTGCACCCCAATGATACAGTCTAGCCTGGGCACTAATTCCCTGTCTGCCACAGCCTGAGCCTGCACACCTCCCAACCCACACTCAACAGCTGGCCGAACACTGAGCACATCAGTCACACCATGGCCTTAGGTCTTCATCTCTTCCCAACCTCAGTTTTCAGGCTTCAGAACCTAGACCTTAAAATCCAATCACAGTCCAGGGAGTGAAAGTGTTTGCAGAAATTAGAAACTCCTTCTTCCCCATGGCCAGAAAACTGTGTGGTTGCCATATTGTGCAACGTTTCAGTGTAGGAGAAACCAGCATGGTACATTAGGCCACGCCCTGACTTGAGGGGCTCCTTGGGCACAAAAAACACATTGTGAAACTCAATGTGAGCCCTATGCTCAAGGAAGGCCTCTCAGTGTCTGGACCAAGAGCCCACATATGGGGGCTTGCCATGTTCTTAGGTCCCAATGTTAACCAGAGTTCTGGTTGTCCAGGTCGCCCCTCCCCAGGACTCTGCTGTGGAAATCCCTCTTTTTGGTGGTCCACCTGAGGGTAAAAAAAAAAAAAAAAAAAAAAAAACAAAACAGAAAGGCCTCCTCCCTTCCCACAGAATGACCCCCTCCTCCCCTTCAACTCTTGGGATTGGGTCAAATCCCCAGAAAGGGAGCCTCATCGATGGCCCATGAGGACACCCGGACATTCCATGGCAATCGGTGACACATATCCAGAAAAAAAAATAAGCATGAGCAAGCACCTCACTTTCGCCCTTTGTTCATATCCCGGAAGAGTTCTCCTCACGGTCTATATATCGGGCCCGGCCATACCTACAGACCCAAACCTAAGTGGAGTTTTGTTTTCAGACTTTTGTCCAAATAGCCCTGGACCACACACG